>NC_091996.1:87432657-87435157 GCF_044704955.1 Pristiophorus japonicus | reverse complement strand
CCATTGGACACAGGACTCTCTCTCTCTCTCTCTCTCTCACTGACCCATTGGACACAGAGCTCTCTCTCTCTCTCTCTCTCTCTCTCTGATCCATTGGACACAGGGCTCTCTCTCTCTCTGTCACTGACCCATTGGACAAAGGGCTCTCTCTCTCTCTCTCTCTCTCTCTCTCTCTCTCTCACCCATTAGACACAGGGCTCTCTCTCTCTCTCTCTCTCTCACTGACCCATTGGACACAGGGCTCTCTCTCTCTCTGACCCATTGGACACAAGGCTCCCTCTCGCTCTCTCTCTCTCTCTCTGACCCATTGGACACAGAGCTCTCGCTCTCTCTCTCTCTCTCTCTCTCTCTCTCTGACCCATTGGACACAGGGCCCTCTCTCTCTCTCTCTCTCTCTGACCCATTGGACACAGGGCTCTCTCTCTCTCTCTCTCTCTCTGACCCATTGGACACAGGGCTCTCTCTCTCTCTCTCTCACTGACCCATTGGACACAGGGCTCTCTCTCTCCCTCTCCCTCTCTCGCTCTCTGACCCATGGGACACAGGGCTCTCTCTCTCTCCCTCTGACCCATTGGACACAGGGCTCTCTCTCTCTCTCTCTCTGACCCATGGGACACAGAGCTCTCGCTCTCTCTCTCTCTCTCTCTCTCTCTCTCTGACCCATTGGACACAGGGCCCTCTCTCTCTCTCTCTCTCTCTGACCCATTGGACACAGGGCTCTCTCTCTCTCTCTCTCTCTCTCTGACCCATTGGACACAAGGCTCCCTCTCTCTCTCTCTCCCTCTCTCTCTGACCCATTGGACACAGGGCTCTCTCTCTCTCTCTCTCTCACTGACCCATTGGACACAGGACTCTCTCTCTCTCACTGACCCATTGGACACAGGGCTCTCTCTCTCTCTCTCTCTCACTGACCCATTGCACACAGGGCTCGCTCTCTCCCTCTCTCGCTCTCTGACCCTTTGGACACAGGGCTCTCTCTCTCTCTCTCTCTGACCCATTGGACACAGAGCTCGCTCTCTCTCTTACCCATTGGACACAGGGCTCTCTCTCTCTCTCTCTCTCACTGACCCATTGGACACAGGGCTCTCTCTCTCTCTCTCTCTCTCTGACCCATTGGACACAGGGCTCTCTCTCTCTCTCTCTCACTGACCCATTGGACACAGGGCTCTCTCTCTCCCTCTCCCTCTCTCTCTCTCTCTGACCCATGGGACACAGGGCTCTCTCTCTCTCTCTCTCTCTCTCTCTCTCACCCATTAGACACAGGGCTCTCTCTCTCTCTCTCTCTCTCTCTCTCTCACTGACCCATTGGACACAGGGCTCTCTCTCTCTCTGACCCTTTGGACACAGGGCTCTCTCTCTCTCTCTCTCTGACCCATTGGACACAGAGCTCGCTCTCTCTCTTACCCATTGGACACAGGGCTCTCTCTCTCTCTCTCTCTCACTGACCCATTGGCCACAGAGCTCTCTCTCTCTCTCTCTGACCCATTGGACACAGGGCTCTCTCTCTCTCTCTCTATCTCTCACTGACCCATTGGACACAGAGCTCCCTCTCTCTCTCACTCTCTCTCTCTCTCTCTGACCCATTGGACACAGGGCTCTCTCTCTCTCTCTCTCTCACTGACCCATTGGACACAGAGCTCTCTCTCTCTCTCTCTCTCTCTCTGACCCATTGGACACAGGGCTCTCTCTCTCCCTCTCTCTCTCTCTCTCTCTCTCTCTGCCCCATGGGACACAGGGCTTTCTCTCTCTCTCTCTCTCTCTCTCTCTGACCCATTGGACACAGAGCTCTCTCTCTCTCTCTCTCTCTGTCTCTCACTGACCCACTGGACACAGAGTTCTCTCTCTCTCTCTCTCTGACCCATTGGACACAGAGCTCTCTCTCTCTCTCTCTCTGACCCATTAGACACAGGGCTCTCTCTCTCTCTCTCTCTCTGACCCATTGGCCACAGAGCTCTCTCTCTCTCTCTCTGACCCATTGGACACAGGGCTCTCTCTCTCTCTCTCACTCTCTCTCTGACCCATTGGACACAGGGCTCTCTCTCTCTCTCTCTCTCTCTCACTGACCCATTGGACACAGGGCTCTCTCTCTCCCTCTCTCTCTCTCTCTCTCTCTCTCTCTGACCCATGGGACGCAGGGCTCTCTCTCTCTCTCTCTCGCTCACCGATTGGACACAGGGCTCTCTCTCTCTCTCTCTCTCTGACACATTGGACATAGAGCTCGCTCTCTCTCTCTCTCTCGCTGACCCATGGCACACAGGGCTCTCTCTCTCTCTCTCTCTCTCTGACCCATTGGACACAGGGCTCTCTCTCTATCTCTCTCTCTCTCTCACCGATTGGACACAGGGCTCTCTCTCTTTTTCTCTCTCTCTGATCCATTGGACACATGGCTCTCTCTCTCTCTGTCACTGACCCATTGGACACAGGACTCTCTCTCTCTCTCTCTCTCTCACTGACCCATTGGACACAGAGCTCTCTCTCTCTCTCTCTCTCTCTCTCTGAT